>NC_141087.1:49036606-49039751 GCF_041138505.1 Cibotium barometz
GGTTTAGGGTTTAGGGTTTAGGGTTTAGGGTTTAGGGTTTAGGGTTTAGGGTTTAGGGTTTAGGGTTTAGGGTTTAGGGTTTAGGGTTTAGGGTTTAGGGTTTAGGGTTTAGGGTTTAGGGTTTAGGGTTTAGGGTTTAGGGTTTAGGGTTTAGGGTTTAGGGTTTAGGGTTTAGGGTTTAGGGTTTAGGGTTTAGGGTTTAGGGTTTAGGGTTTAGGGTTTAGGGTTTAGGGTTTAGGGTTTAGGGTTTAGGGTTTAGGGTTTAGGGTTTAGGGTTTAGGGTTTAGGGTTTAGGGTTTAGGGTTTAGGGTTTAGGGTTTAGGGTTTAGGGTTTAGGGTTTAGGGTTTAGGGTTTAGGGTTTAGGGTTTAGGGTTTAGGGTTTAGGGTTTAGGGTTTAGGGTTTAGGGTTTAGGGTTTAGGGTTTAGGGTTTAGGGTTTAGGGTTTAGGGTTTAGGGTTTAGGGTTTAGGGTTTAGGGTTTAGGGTTTAGGGTTTAGGGTTTAGGGTTTAGGGTTTAGGGTTTAGGGTTTAGGGTTTAGGGTTTAGGGTTTAGGGTTTAGGGTTTAGGGTTTAGGGTTTAGGGTTTAGGGTTTAGGGTTTAGGGTTTAGGGTTTAGGGTTTAGGGTTTAGGGTTTAGGGTTTAGGGTTTAGGGTTTAGGGTTTAGGGTTTAGGGTTTAGGGTTTAGGGTTTAGGGTTTAGGGTTTAGGGTTTAGGGTTTAGGGTTTAGGGTTTAGGGTTTAGGGTTTAGGGTTTAGGGTTTAGGGTTTAGGGTTTAGGGTTTAGGGTTTAGGGTTTAGGGTTTAGGGTTTAGGGTTTAGGGTTTAGGGTTTAGGGTTTAGGGTTTAGGGTTTAGGGTTTAGGGTTTAGGGTTTAGGGTTTAGGGTTTAGGGTTTAGGGTTTAGGGTTTAGGGTTTAGGGTTTAGGGTTTAGGGTTTAGGGTTTAGGGTTTAGGGTTTAGGGTTTAGGGTTTAGGGTTTAGGGTTTAGGGTTTAGGGTTTAGGGTTTAGGGTTTAGGGTTTAGGGTTTAGGGTTTAGGGTTTTAGGGTTTAGGGTTTAGGGTTTAGGGTTTAGGGTTTAGGGTTTAGGGTTTAGGGTTTAGGGTTTAGGGTTTAGGGTTTAGGGTTTAGGGTTTAGGGTTTAGGGTTTAGGGTTTAGGGTTTAGGGTTTAGGGTTTAGGGTTTAGGGTTTAGGGTTTAGGGTTTAGGGTTTAGGGTTTAGGGTTTAGGGTTTAGGGTTTAGGGTTTAGGGTTTAGGGTTTAGGGTTTAGGGTTTAGGGTTTAGGGTTTAGGGTTTAGGGTTTAGGGTTTAGGGTTTAGGGTTTAGGGTTTAGGGTTTAGGGTTTAGGGTTTAGGGTTTAGGGTTTAGGGTTTAGGGTTTAGGGTTTAGGGTTTAGGGTTTAGGGTTTAGGGTTTAGGGTTTAGGGTTTAGGGTTTAGGGTTTAGGGTTTAGGGTTTAGGGTTTAGGGTTTAGGGTTTAGGGTTTAGGGTTTAGGGTTTAGGGTTTAGGGTTTAGGGTTTAGGGTTTAGGGTTTAGGGTTTAGGGTTTAGGGTTTAGGGTTTAGGGTTTAGGGTTTAGGGTTTAGGGTTTAGGGTTTAGGGTTTAGGGTTTAGGGTTTAGGGTTTAGGGTTTAGGGTTTAGGGTTTAGGGTTTAGGGTTTAGGGTTTAGGGTTTAGGGTTTAGGGTTTAGGGTTTAGGGTTTAGGGTTTAGGGTTTAGGGTTTAGGGTTTAGGGTTTAGGGTTTAGGGTTTAGGGTTTAGGGTTTAGGGTTTAGGGTTTAGGGTTTAGGGTTTAGGGTTTAGGGTTTAGGGTTTAGGGTTTAGGGTTTAGGGTTTAGGGTTTAGGGTTTAGGGTTTAGGGTTTAGGGTTTAGGGTTTAGGGTTTAGGGTTTAGGGTTTAGGGTTTAGGGTTTAGGGTTTAGGGTTTAGGGTTTAGGGTTTAGGGTTTAGGGTTTAGGGTTTAGGGTTTAGGGTTTAGGGTTTAGGGTTTAGGGTTTAGGGTTTAGGGTTTAGGGTTTAGGGTTTAGGGTTTAGGGTTTAGGGTTTAGGGTTTAGGGTTTAGGGTTTAGGGTTTAGGGTTTAGGGTTTAGGGTTTAGGGTTTAGGGTTTAGGGTTTAGGGTTTAGGGTTTAGGGTTTAGGGTTTAGGGTTTAGGGTTTAGGGTTTAGGGTTTAGGGTTTAGGGTTTAGGGTTTAGGGTTTAGGGTTTAGGGTTTAGGGTTTAGGGTTTAGGGTTTAGGGTTTAGGGTTTAGGGTTTAGGGTTTAGGGTTTAGGGTTTAGGGTTTAGGGTTTAGGGTTTAGGGTTTAGGGTTTAGGGTTTAGGGTTTAGGGTTTAGGGTTTAGGGTTTAGGGTTTAGGGTTTTAGGGTTTTAGGGTTTTAGGGTTTTAGGGTTTTAGGGTTTAGGGTTTTAGGGTTTAGGGTTTAGGGTTTAGGGTTTAGGGTTTAGGGTTTAGGGTTTAGGGTTTAGGGTTTAGGGTTTAGGGTTTAGGGTTTAGGGTTTAGGGTTTAGGGTTTAGGGTTTAGGGTTTAGGGTTTAGGGTTTAGGGTTTAGGGTTTAGGGTTTAGGGTTTAGGGTTTAGGGTTTAGGGTTTAGGGTTTAGGGTTTAGGGTTTAGGGTTTAGGGTTTAGGGTTTAGGGTTTTAGGGTTTAGGGTTTAGGGTTTAGGGTTTAGGGTTTAGGGTTTAGGGTTTAGGGTTTAGGGTTTAGGGTTTAGGGTTTAGGGTTTAGGGTTTAGGGTTTAGGGTTTAGGGTTTAGGGTTTAGGGTTTAGGGTTTAGGGTTTAGGGTTTAGGGTTTAGGGTTTAGGGTTAGGGTTTAGGGTTTAGGGTTTAGGGTTTAGGGTTTAGGGTTTAGGGTTTTAGGGTTTAGGGTTTAGGGTTTAGGGTTTAGGGTTTAGGGTTTAGGGTTTAGGGTTTAGGGTTTAGGGTTTAGGGTTTAGGGTTTAGGGTTTAGGGTTTAGGGTTTAGGGTTTAGGGTTTAGGGTTTAGGGTTTAGGGTTTAGGGTTTAGGGTTTAGGGTTTAGGGTTTAGGGTTTAGGGTTTAGGGTTTAGGGTTTAGGGTTTAGGGTTTAGGGTTTAGGGTTTAGGGTTTAGGGTTTAGGGTTTAGGGTTTAGGGTTTAGGGTTTAGGGTTTAGGGTTTAGGGTTTAGG